>NC_066851.1:2839051-2870925 GCF_001640805.2 Lates calcarifer
GCCAGGGAAGCACACCGTAGGAAATAAAACACACAAGTTTGTCACTGAAGTAGTTCCAAATCACAAAACGTCAAATTATATCAAAAAATATTGCACACTGTGATTTAAATATTATCTGACTGACAAAAAACAAACCAAACATACTTAGTAAGCCAAAAACCATAATCAGAACAAAATGCCAGCGATCAATTGGTTAAATGCAAAAAATATGACCAGTTAAAACTATCAAATGATATATGTCAAGATGAAAGAACGAAGCCATTTAAAATTTTGCACACACTACAACCAGATGCACACAATAGAAAACAGACACTGTTGAGAGAGGCACTCGACTAGAGGACGGGCTCCTCTCTCATGTTTCTTGATGATAAATCTATCTGTAATGTTAGTCTTTAAACATGAACCGGTCGTGCAGTCTGGGTGTACGTCAGAGAGAGACGGTACTGGCTGAGAATGGGTTATTATTAATTTTCGGTTTTGTTTTAGTTGTACTGCAGGATGTTGATGCATGCTTAAAGTAAGTTGCATTTAGGGAAAGTAGAAAAGAAACAACACAGCAAACTTAGGGCAGGTAAGACTGACTAATGTTAGAAAAATTGGAGACGGACACTGTGTCCCAATCCCTTACTATAAGTGAATGGTATACTGAAGTAATGTAATAGTTTGTACTGGCAAGAAACAACATGTGATACAACATGCATACAGACAGACATCAGCAAACTGCAACTTAGCTACAGCCAGTTTTCTATTTCTTGCTGCACATTTCAATGTGACACAATACTAGCCATTATCACCACGATCAACATCAAAGTGAATTCATTTTGTCACTTTGCAGTGTGAATACACTGCATACCCCATTGCCCAGCCCCTCAAAGAAACTATTTATAAATTGTGTGTAGTATGCAATTGGGACACAGTTCAAGTTTAACTAATAACAGTGGGAAAAAGGAACAAAATAAAAACACAAAACATATATTAACATTGTGTCATGTACTATATGTTGAATGCAGTTTTTTCAGAATTCAAGTAAGACTCAAAAGACAAGCTGAAAGCTGATATCCATAACACTCTACATGCTGTCACCCTGTGCAGTGGAAGCATGAGTTTATCAGAACCTTAGGGTACAGATTGACTGAAGCTGTTGATTTAGATGCATGAATACAAAGATGGTACAAATAACTATTATCATTGACACTGTCAAACACGACAGGTGTTAACCAACAAGTTATGGTCAGCTGATCAATATTCCTCGATAGCAGTTTATAGTAGGCCTGAGAGTACTTCATTGTCAAGATTTAAGGTGAAATCCTAAAGGGTTTTGTCATTCATGTTACCACTAGAAGAAGATTAACATCTCTCTAATGACACACTGTGAGTAACACCTATGCCCAACTTGAGGCCACACAATATTTTAGTTGAAAAAGGATGATGCTTTGTATGTTTTACGATTACCTCTACTTCACAATTAAGAAAAATATATAAACACTTACTGATATTGCAGATATGGATACCAGCTTAGCCCCGTAATGTCTTTTGATGTATGATTCAATATTTTGTCTAATGCATTGTCTAATTCCTACATGGATAAACCATGTAGGAAGAAATATAATCAGACAGGAATTCCATAAGATGGCACGTGTGGCAAGTCTATGCTCAACAGAAAATGAATGGAGACCAATTGTTGCCTAAGGGGTGGGAAATATATTTAAAACTTATGGCATGTTGTAGGAAATGGTTGACACTTAGTATCTGATATGTGATTACTTGGAGATGCCATATATTATTTTTAAAAGGGTCTGTTAACCAATTGTGTGAAACCCCAAGCGTACACGGTATATAAACACATTTGTGTATAGAGCAATTCAGTGGAAACCCCTTTGACTCATAAATTGTCAGTGAAAAAAAAAAACAGTATTTTTCAATTCATTTCTAAACATTTTATTTTATCTCATAACATTACCTACATTATGCATTATCTGTTATTACTCTGTTATTGTTTTTTATATGGATGGTGCTATTTTAATAATTTGAGAATTGTTCATCTTTAACAATTTTAATGGATTATCAATCACTGGCTGAACATTGATACTGGCATTATGGAATAGCATCTGTGTGAATGCCATGGTATCCCAAACTTCAACACTGGTATACGTGTTGGCTGGACATTTGCTGCCTTTACCAGGGCCAGTTTTACATCTCGGTCAACTGGCTTGCACTAGATGAGATGACCACGTTATGACTAACTCCAGTGATGTGATTGACGAGGGCTGATTACTGATCTCACACTGCTCATCTTAAGTATGAAACTGTGACGACACATTTTCTATTATGGGTGGGTGGATGTTGAATGTTATGTTAGGGATAATACCTAAAGTGTATATTCTATACCCAACAATTGTTGCTGTTAATAATATTTAGCCTAGCTAAAGAGGAAAGGGTTTCATATGCCCAGCTGTTAAATTCCAGGTGTATTAACATCTTGGTAAAATTTGACATCAGATCAGATCAGAAGTGTTTTCACTCATATCTGCTCTCAAATTATGAACACATGCAGAACAAGAATGATAATATTCAAATATATCATTATTATCTGTCCAACAAAGATGCACATCACTTAACACATACTCGCCTCTGTCTCTCTTCATCCATCTGTCTCAAGTGTGATTGTGGTGGGGTTCTCTAAGCACAACTGCAATTCTGATTCATGTTTGTACAGTTTTTGCAGCAGCACAAAGTTCAAAGGGACTGAATGATGTGATTTATAGATTGGATTAATAAATAGTAGTAGACAAAGACCAGCAAGGTCTTAGGGCTCTGATGCAGCTGAAGATGGACCAAGATGTTTTTGTATAATTAATTAATGTATTGATGAAAGAAGCAAATATTTTGGTAAAGTTATGGTGTAGCACTTCTCAAATCAAAATCAACGGATCTGTTGTCTTTCAGATGTCTGCAGGGATTCAATTAAACTGATGGAAAAGCTTTTCATACAGTAGCTATAAAGCAGCTCTAGACAACATTGCAGACTGCGTCATTCACATTCTTACTTTGGCTGCATTGAATGTTATTTTTGATGACAATATAAATGTATCTACTGGTGGTACTAGTGTTTAAATAGTTCATTGATGTCTTAAGCATTGTTGTTGTGCATTTGCTGCAAATATTTTGTTTGCTCTTGATGACAAAATGGCTGATTGCCAACAGAGTGACGCTAGGCCAGAAACAGATAGTTTTGAGACATCTATCCTTAGTGCATCCTTCAAACCATAGACCATTGTATGTTTATAGACCGACTGGAAAACAAACTTGGTCTCTCTGGCTATCAGCCAGTGAAAATCCTGCTTATCTAAAAGAAAGTCTGTCTCCTACAATAACACCATATCATCATATTCTGATGTGAAATATGGGGTATCCCAGGACTCGTTTCTTGGCCTGTAGCTTTTTTTATCTTATATTTTATCTCTTAGCCAAATTATTCACAGTCATGGAATTCATTTCCACTGCTATGCTGATGATACCCAGCTGTATGTGCCCATAAAGGCTGACGACTCTTCAAATGATGAATTTAGAGGTCTATTTGTCTGATGTGAAAAGCTAGATGTCTCAAGACTTCCTGCTCCTTAATTCAGATAAAACTGAAATGCTGGTCATTGCACATTCGACCAAGTGACAATATTCCTTGATAATTGTGTGATTTATCAGTATGACAGCCAAGAATTTGGGCAGATGCTGAAATCCTAATTCACAAGTGTCGATGACACAAAGGTGTGACAGTGTTTTGTTTTTTGGGCCTACCACATCCTAGTACTAAATGTTTTCTAATGGTTTGGAATGCTGTGGTGAGAATGTCAACTAAATCCAGAAAATTTCACTGCATTATTCCAATTTTAGCATCCCTTCACTGGCTCCCTGTCCATGTCAGATCAGGCTTTAAGGTGCTTCTAATGACTTACAAAACTGTCTGATCCCCTTAAACCTTATACTCCATCCCAAGCTCTGTGTTCTCAGAATGCAGGGCTCCCATCTGTCCCCAGAGTTAAAAATTGTGGACCTCTTTCCTCTGGAAATACCTGACATTAGGCTAGCTGACTCCATTGAGGCCTTTAAATCTAAACTTAAAACTCATCTTTATGCCTTAGCTTCCCATTAGCACTTTACTCTCTTACTTATTTCATGCCTCTACCTGATACCATTCTACCAGCAGTGGGTTGGGTCAATCTGAATTAATTAATTAAACTTATTATTTAGTAAAATACATTTTTTCCTGCTGACAAGATTACTACAAACTGACTTCAAATCATGAAATCACTCTCTGTTTTTTTTTCTCTCAAGCACATGAGAGTTTCTCTCTGCCCTCTCTGCTTTTTTGTCTCTCTGCTCTTCTCATGTTGCTTTCTGTCTCCAGAGCCTGATCTCTGATGGCAAGCCTCCTGCTGCCCCAATGATCCTGCGCAAGGCCTGCTGTTACACTTAAAATTATTAGTCTTACTTCTAGGTGTATTATTATTATTATTATTATTATTATTGTTGTTGTTGTTGTTGTTGTTATTATTACCTCACATCTGTATACATAATTGCACTATGCTATGTTCTACCAGTCATTTTGTTTATATTGTATGATCTCCAAGAAAATTAATTATATAGAACCTGTTTATTTAACCTATGTACTTGTTTATCTAATACATAACAGTTTACAGTATTAGCTGTTCTTCTTAATTGCCATCTTATGAAATTATTGAAAGGTAAGGAGAATGTGACGGATTTACAACAGAGAACAGAATCACTTTATAACTTCTCCAGACAAACCAAACATACAACAGCAACACTGACAAAATAAAGACAGTGTGGGATAAGATACATGACATTCGATGACGCTACGACCGCCAAAAAGATTATCAACTTAAACATGAATGCAGACAAAGCAACCAAGTTAGTCTAAATGCGGGGGCATGCAAAGAAATGATCAAAGGTGACCCTGAAGAGAATGATTTGAACAGTTTGCTAGATCATAGTGCCAATGATGGCTTAGGAGGGAAAAAAAAATGCTACAGTTTCTGGCAAGAAAAAATCTTTTTATGCCATCCACATGAAAAAAGTTCAAATGCAGTATTGCATTAGGAAAGTTGGTAAAAGAAGGAAAGGCACTGGAAGATTGAGCAATTAGCAGGGTGCAACAATTTTCAACTGTCATCAGTTTTATATGAAATGTTAAAGACAAAAAAGTTGATGGCAAGAAAATATTTTTTTTGCTGTTTTATTTGCTTTGAAAAAAAGGGGGATGTTTTTAGTAAAAGCTGCATGGTACAAAGCTGCATGATACTCCAGAATATATGTGGAAACAATTATCACCCACCAAAACATCATGCCACACATAATGAGGCCAAAATACAAGAAGGTGTTTTTGGATCGTTGGCGAATGGATGGAAACTATGTCTTGATAACAAAATTCAGAGAAGACAAAACAAAACAGGAAATAGCACTGACTCCCAAAAAGAACAAAGGAAATTCAAAATCAAAGCATGCTGCTGTCAACGTCAAAGTGATGTTAGGGTTAGAATGGTGTGAATTTCTGTGTAAACACATGACTGGATGACTGGGACCCTGTCTTTGTCTTTCTTCACAAATCCCCATGAATCTCAGGCTACACAGCACAGCTTTTAACCCATTTATACCACAACCTTTCACACTCAATGAAAAAATTTGGGAATGACCTTCAACAGGGGGAACCTACTGGTGATCAGCAGAACAGCACTAAAATCCTCACCTATCATTCATATGAGTATTATCATTAAAAATTAAACTACAAACTCTTCACTTGAGGGAAACAATAATCTGTGAAATAAAATAAAGTACTTATTTACTTGTGGAACATCATGATGTGCCACTCACCCAAACTCAGTTCATCTAGCTTTTTATTTGCAATACCGCCAATTTAGATGCAAATATTCTTGAGTGTGGTTGTATGATGAACATAGCTTACAGAAAATGTTTCCTGACAATGTACTATAATAATTCTATATTTTAAATTAGTTGCAGCCCATGTCTGCTACTGTTTTAATAGTAATTTATCATAATGACATGCCATTCACACCCAACAACAGCAGTTAAAAAATGTTCTGTTTAAAGCTGTCTTATGAGAGCACTTAAATAAACATTATTCTTCTAGACGATCTTATATTTTATTAAATAGGCTATAGAAATTAAAACATGTTATGAACATGTTGAAACTAAAATGCTGTCTCTTATTTACTATGGAAAAATGACAACATGGCTGTTTGCTGTTTTCTACAAAAATTAATGCTGCAAAAATATGGAAATTCCCAAATTCTTTCAAACTGATTCTTGAAGTTATCACAATGTTTAAACACTTTAGAATTTTTTAATATTTATATACAAAAAAGACAGAATAACAAGTACACCTAAAAGCAAAAATATGACCCAAAAAAAAGCTTGTACACAGAAATTCAATGATATCTGTTCTCTATTACATGTACCAACGCAAGCATCTAAATATGGAAAAACACAAATGAAAACAAAAAGTAAAATATATCAATGTAGTCTTGAAAACAAATTTTAAGAACAAAAATGTATTATTTCAAAATGAAAATTTGAAGAGCAGTGAATGGCAGGAGCAGTGGACTCAAACGTGATGTGACACATTTTGCAGCATCAGTGCAGAGAACATGATTCACCATCATACAGATTTTGCGCATTTGTGATGTCATGTACTAACCCTTATTATTTCTTACAGCAGACAAAATCTGTATGTGTGTTGGTGACCATGTTAACCACTTTGGAAGACCCCATGTGCAAGTGTAGCTCATGATATTTGCCTTCTGTGGTACTCTTGTCAACTAGCAACATATTAAATGAACCCTACTGATTCAATTTTTTAAAAATTGGACTTTGAAATTTGTATTTTGTAATCCAGCTTTCCTTGGACATGGTAATGTATAGTGCAGCTCGCTACGCTTACTGTTACTACATTGGCTGTTTTATGAAGTTACAATTTGACTAACCATGGGGGTGTGATGCTTTGAGGATATCTGGATCCTCTGGTGCAGATGAGTGAAAGCACAAAGAAAGCAAGCAAATGCAAACTAACCTAGCCCACCTGCATGGCTAGTTTCACACTCCTCCAGGTCTTCGTCATCACTCGAACACTCTGCGGATGATACAATGTCATCTGCCGTATGCTTCATGGGCAGTACGTTGGTCATCAGAGGTCACAGCCACAGCAAAGATACCCAAACACAAAAAGCCACCACCAAAAACCAAAGACACACAAAGACAAGGGAAAATGTACAATCCAAGTTAGAGTATGACAGAGCATGAAAGTTCATTACTTTGGAAACAATAGTTTTATAAAAAGATCTTAACTCAAGGTTCACTTGTTGGCTTTTTCTTTATCTGTCTCCCCAAGTTGATCTGAGTTTGCTCAGTTGGCATGGGAGGGGTGTTGAATGGTACATGGTAAATGCTGACTCCTTGTGACTTGAAGACTCTGGTTGGATGTTCTGACGGTTCAGTCATGTTAGGTGGTTCCACTCTAATTTAGCAATTTTAGCAAAGTTTTCTGTCCAATTATGATTCTTACCTGAAATACTTGTGGCACCTCCCTCTCTCTGACCTCCTCCTCAGTGACAATATGTTGTGCTCTGTGAAGGAGGATCCTCCCTACTGTTCATTTATTTTGTAAGCAGTGGATAGATAAGCTGAGTATTTTGAATATTTTTTTGTGTGGGTGGGTTTTCCTGTACACTGTAATCTCTGTACTCTCATCAGCAACTTGCATTAACACAGGTTGACGAAAACTGTGGTTGGAGGCTTGATGAAAGCTAGTAAATTGACATTGAGTCAAGATTTATATATTTTTGCCAACAAACCTGATAAATAAAACATTATGCCTGGCAAACATAGCAAGTCCAACTATGTGAGAGCCAAGCCAATCATCCTGTTATTCGAGAGACTAGACGCTAAGTCTCTAAAACAGAAATGTTTAGAAATTACATTTGTATGAATGAGGCTTCAATGAGGCCATATTTTTCTGGGCACACAATATACTCACCAAAACAGTTTACAGTATATTCAGAGTATACTGACATGTGTGGTTGACCATTTAAAAAACAAACAAACAAAAAAAGGGGGGATGCAAAAGGATGCAAGTTATACCCACAGACACTCTGTTCTGACCCACTCCTGGGATCAAGTCTAGTTGCTAACTGGTCAACAATCAAATTTAAGCAGGCTGTTTACATGTTCTACCTTGGGTTGCACCAATTATTGATGCATTTTTTTCTTCAGGGCATACTAAGAAGGTCCTCTGTTATATGTCAAATTCCCTGTATAGTTATTGTGGAAGTGTATCAATACCTGTACAGTTGAAGAGGATCTGTGTTTCCGTGTGGTAGTGGTGGACATCATGGTAGTGGTCTCAATGAAGGTTGTGGACATCTCTGGAGGCATGGCTGTGGTCCTGGCTGAGGCTGCCACACTGGGCACATCACCTACCAACCTCACACTGCCGTTAATCTTGATGTTAGGGTTACCCTCAGCAGCCATGTTCAACACCTTGAGGCCATTATAGTAAAGGCCAGAGAGTTGACCCTGAAAGGGCCGGCCACGATCACTACCACCAATTGCGACTGTTGCTTGAGTGTTGAAAATTGTTAGCTGCCGCCCTAGAGAAGACATCAAGGTATAAGATACTTTCAACAGAAGAAATAATCTTTTAGTATACCCATTAATGAAAGGTGTAGCTACGAACAGAACAAGACTTACAAGGGCCTTATTTTTGTGGTAGCGCAACAACCAGTACAAGCAGCACTTCAGCGGTTTGCTATTTTCCTGACCTTGAAATTCTCTTTACCTGTCTGTGTGTGGTATTTTAGTGCCAAGCAACTGTCACAAACAGGTGGGAAGTTCAGTCAAATGAAGCAGTAAGTTGTTTTTGGTGCGACTGGGTCTTAGTCATTGCACTGAGAGCGGAAATCTGTTTCTGGTGCAACTTATTTTTGCTTGCTTTTATCAACTAAAACTAAATTATGGAGTAATGCTTAAAATTTAAATAAATTATTTAAACTAAACACTCATTAGATACATTTACATATGTATAAAACATAAAGTTTCATGTTGTTAAAGCAGTCTGCATTAATTTGTAAACTCATGTGGATGGATGATTGTCTGTTGTCTGTTGTCCACAGTGGCTTAAATCCCTGCAGCCATCTGAAGGCTGTGCAGCAGATATAATAAATCAACAACTGATAAATCTGCAGCCTCTAATTTGAGAGGTGCCAGAGTGTAATGCCATTGATGTCCAATGTGTTTACCTTGATTAAATCACCAGCAAATGACACCAAGCTCTTCCAAAATAACAACACACACCGCGATACAGATCAGACTGGTTGGTTAGAACTGCAGGTTACATTGCAACCGTGGTTAACTTAGTGAGAAGATTACCTCTCCACCCACCTGACAGATGATGTGGATAATTCTTTAAGACACACCAGTAGACTGGCAGGCATGGGTAGCCTCTACAAGCCACAGCCTTGCAAGGCTGCCTGCCTGCTCTTTTATCAGCCTAGGAAGCATAGAAGAAATTTGCCTTAGCTCTTCACCCAGCTGTTGTGTAAGCTGCCACTAATATAGTGAAAGGACAGCCACTGTGTTGGCTAACTGCACCTGGACAGCAATGGCTCTGTGCATCCTAGCCAACAACTTCTTTCTTTTCTTTCTCTCTTTTCTTTTTCTTTTTTTTTTTTTTTTTTGCTGTGCTTGTCACTATGGAGAAAAAACACACTCTGTGGTTTTACACCAAACAACATTAAGTTCTCCCACTGAGTTACACCCAGACACCCAGCCACGCAACACATGTGCAAGGTGTACTTCTATTCACCACATAATATGCCTCCAGTGTCACTGATTTCTGCCACAGCCTTATGATCCCGCAAATGGGATATTAACGACAGCAATCCAGAGAGAAGTGACCAGCTCTCATCTGCATCAGGCAGTGGATTAATGCCTGTCTGTCTCGTAAGTAGATCCTTCATATTATCTTTTTTTCTTTCTCTCTTTTTTATTCTTTCTCCTTCACTTCTGTGTAGACTCATGTCTTAGACTACTCAGTGTACACCTGTGTTTATATAGGCTACCTGTGCCTGCCAGTACTTACTGGTGTGTTTTAAAAAATTCTGTCAGGTGGGGACATTCCCCCCAAACATATGGAATACGTATTATAACAGTTGTCAGGGCACGTCAGATTACCAAGGCTCATTAATCCTGTGCATCATTGCACCATTTCCTTTCAAACTAAAGTAAAGATTTCATGCATTTCTGTTAATGATGATATGATGTGATGACTCAAAATAAGAATTATGACTTAAATAGCATTGGATTCATGCTAGACATACATGAACCAAACTGGCAGGTCAGCTTTGAGATGTCTACACGTTGTGTACCCAAGACCTACCACTGGTTGTTGCACTTACACAAAAAATAGGAAGCTTAGAGGCTACTTGGATATGTATAACATTTCATAATAATGACAGATTTCTTCTCAATTCATCAATATAAGTCATTCATTTTTTATTACATGTCAACTATTTTACAGTTTATTGGTTCATTTATTTATACTTAGTTCTTTAGTTAGATAGCCTGTGTATTTCTAATTTTCAGCCCACATGAAATTCCATTTAAAGTTGCATGCAGGAGTTTATATTGCTAATGACACTAAGTTTAATGTACTTTGTTAGAAATCAATATCATCACTTTGGTCTGACAACTTTAAAAGAAAGTTTGTATGAATAAGTTATAACCTGCATTGTGGTAGTATCTTCTGGTTTGAAGTGAGTATCACAGAAAACATTCAAATAAAATTGGTCATTCTTTTTGAAACTCTTAAAGGAGACAATGTGCATTCATTTAACCCACTCATTATAGAAATACAGATGAGATTTTTCACATTTTATTAGTATAGTGAACACAAAAAAGAATAGAAATATGTTTGTTTGAAATTACCTTTCTCTTGTAGCCACTCTTCTACTGGTCGGGAGTATTTGAAAGGAATTTTCTTATTGGCCATTTGATAGCGTTCAATGTCGCTGTTCCCTTCAAAGTTTAAGAAGACATTTATAAAGACATTTATTGATCATCAGCATCATGTCACCTAGAGGACATAGCACTTTCCGTCTAACATTTACAATGTGTTTAAATAATTTTATCTGAAGATTACATTCTAATTAAACTTGATTAATTTATAACATTACTTGGACTCATTATCTGTGGTCTTATACAGAAAAATACAGGAATTTATAAACAGGGACAATTGGATTAATAAAAAAATAATAAAATATCTGGGTTATTTATTTATTTATTTGTTTTGAGGGGCTCTGGCATGTTTCATGTGATGTCACCTTACTTACCATTGAGTGACATAACAAATGTACTGCTACTATAAAATGAGTGGAACTGTTATACTCTGAGCAGATATATACAGTCTCCACTGTCCACTCTTTGATTGCTAATGTACAAATTACAGGTGTAAATAGTCTTGTTGCCTGAAACAAGCACAGTTTCTAACTTAGTGTAGTGTTGTGTAAAATATTCTTCCAGTTAGCATGCATCATAAGATTCAAAGAGGATTCTCAGCTAAATCTTACACATAATACACATCACTTAAGGGTTACGTCAGCATTATTTACATTTCACTGGACAGTATGTGCATATATAGATTCTTCGTAGTAAATATACATTATGTGTAAATCTGTCAGTGAGGGCTCAGAGCTCACACATAATGGTACACTGCAATACCATTACTAGGTTGTACATTACATGTATTATATCATAGGATGCAGTAAAAACGTCACCTTAGTGTTACTATTTGTGAACAAGAAGTGACATTTTGACATGTTGGGCTTTAGTTTAAATGTGTAAATACATATTACTTCTCTTTATATGTTTAATGAAAAAGATCATAGCTTTTTAAAATCTGTTTCTCTTAAAAATGCTGAAACTTTGCCTGTGACATGTTTCTAATATTTAGTTGATCCAGCTAATATGTTTTGTGGGGAAACATAATGGAGTCAGAGTTAGATTTGTTAGCAACAAAATGAGGGAACGTTCTTAATGTATCTAGCAAATGCCTGCAGTGATTTGGAGCACTAGACATAATAAGTTTACTTTTCCACCAGATTAGCTCTGGTTCCATTCAGGATTTTTGTAATCTTTGTGCCATACAAAAAACCAGCTCGCATTTCCACAAATTTTAAGCAGAACCACTGTAATCACAGATATAGCATTAGTGAGTGTTTGAGTTTTGTGAGTTTTATTTATCGACAGACACACATTGCACACTCTCTTTCCAACCTATAGAATAAAACACTTGAAAATCAGCTATTTTTTTCATGTTCTAACCAATTTACATATATTTAGTCAAAACACTCTGAGTGGTTTAAATTCAGGTGCTCAAACCAGAATGGAACCAATTCCATGTTGGTGGAAAAGTGAAAAAGGGGTATTTTGAACTTTAACTAAAGTGCTTGTGTTGCCTAAATCTAACCACACACAGCCCTTAAGACATGAACCATGGTCTTTATTATCAGAGTCCTGCACAATCTGCCCACCTCCCAATAACTTCTTTGTGGTACAAAAATGTAAAGCTTCCTCGTCGATCCTATCAACCTAATGGTTAACAACACAATGTGCAAGTCAACATCTACTGAGGCAGGCAGTGTTAGAGCTAACAAAAGAAACACTTGACTTGTACCTATGGGTCTGGAACATTACACCAATAATCACATTAGTTGGTATGAAGCAACCAGCTGCATGCTAAATGTGTGCTCTGTACCCACCCTCTTTTAACCTACTGGAGGGAAGGAGAGGGCCCACCTTCACCTCTGAATGATAATTAATTCACACTCATGTAACAATATTGTTATGTTTAAGCACCACTTGACCCTTCACAACAGATCTGCTGTGACATTCTGAGATTCCAGAGAATAAAATGCTCTCAGGAACACACTGTGACACTGTACAAGAGAAACTGCCATGCTGTGATATAGGACACCACAGCTGTGCTGTTGGTCTTATCAAAGCCTGTTTCCCAAAAACAAATGGGAAGCATCTCAAGGTCAGGTGAATCCTCCATCTTAAGGAGGCCTGGACCTTGCAAATATCTTGAACTGATAGTGGTTTACAAGATGGCTCTTTTGCTGACACAGGAGCGTCTTGGTGCACTACTGAAGGACATTCAATTTGTTAATGAACCCAAGATGTTCCTCTCTCTCAATAAAAATACATCGTACTGACATCAAACAGAATGGAGGCAGGATTTACTCTCAGGAAAAGCCCAGCATTTAGCATGTTAGCAAGCTTTACAACAGAGAACTGGTGGGATTAAAACAAGACCAAATGGACAAAGGCAAAAAGGAACAAACCAGCGAAATGTCCACAGAGAGAAAATGGGTTCATTCTACAGCAATAAGACTCATCTCTTACTGATTGCTTTGCCAACACTAAAAGAACTGACTTGGAAACTAGCATTCTTCTCTTTTTAATACATGTCCAAATTAAATAGCTGTCCAACTATTCAATAATCCACTTTATATGACTCAGCAAATATTTTCATGAGAATGAGCTTAGTTCCCATGTTTAAAGTATCTGCAATACAAGATGTGTGCCCATTCATAACTTATTACTGATCACTTATTTCCTTTCAGTTATCAATACAGTGTTTGGTCTACAACAATGTTTAAGTGGGTGGTACATGTCAAAGTAACATCAAGATGAATGTCAGGACCCAAGGTTTCCTAGCAGAACATTCTATTGTGAAGAAATGATCAATGACATTCACTTCACCTCTTAGTGGTTTTAATGTTGTAGCTGATCAGTGTATACCCCAGGGGTCATTTAGACCTGAATATGTACTAATAGTTTTGGTATATATATATATATATATATATATATATATATATATATATATATATATATATATATATATGTGTTTTTTTTGTTTGTTTTTTTTTTTTTTTTTGCTATATTTCACCCAAGATACTAAATTCAGCCCGAGCTCTTAGCAAAGAATTAAGTTACCATTTATTGTCTTTGTACATCTGTAGAAAACAACTTCTGTTGATCCTGTTCTAGTTGACTTAGTGTTACTTACAGATGATTACATGACAGACTGTTATGTAACTCCATCTCCTTTTTAGTCCTTATGAAGCTTGATTAAGTGGATGTGTGCTGCATTACTTTACTTTAGCCCTGTGTGTGTATGTGATGCCTCCTCACAGGTCACTGCACTCAAGTTTTTCCTTGCCACCGTCGCCTAGTGCTGCTCATGGTGGGATTTGTTGGGTCTCTCTCTGTAAATACCTATTTTAAAGAGTACGGTCTAGACCTGCTCTATATGAAAAGTGCCTTGAGATGACTGTTGTTGTGATATGGCACTGTATAAATAAAACTGAATTGAACTGAATTCTCCCATCTTCCATCCCCTACACAGCCTACAACATCTACCATAAAATTAAACTTAAACAAACTGTTGTGTAGTGTAGTCACTTAGTCAGCCACAGGCAAATGATAGCAAATGTCTTGTGATCTGTACAAGTCCTTTCTGTCAGCATGCTCCAGTCTGCCAGCTAGCTACCAGAAACACTCCAGCTGTGTTTGTGTGTGTTTTCTGAGGTAACAGACCCGGTACAAATAATATCTTTCATAACACTTGACATTTCTCTTCCTCTTGTATACTTATTTCTTCTGTCTGTCATGGAACATGGAAGCATTTTCAGTGTACAACAAAATTTGTTTTGCTAAATTAGAAAACTGTCAAACAATAGGATAGATCACTTCACGTTTGTGGTGGTGGAGTAAAGTCAGGAAAATATTGACTGAGTGTTCCTAGATATCATAGAGGCTGAAGTCCTTATGGGGAGAAGGTAGGCTGCACAATAGTATGTCTGAAAGACAGGCAGAATAGCAATGATATTGAAAGAATGACATCTAGTGATCAAGAAATGCAAGCAGAAAGATCATTGGTCAGATATGGTGATATGGAGGTTGTGAATGGAGGGATTGAAGGTGTGGCCAAAGTCAAAGTGACTGAGAACAAAAGTGAACAAAAAGGAGCCATGTCACCTATAAGGAAACATCTTATTAGGATATGTGCTGCAAAGGGGCAGAGAAAGTCCAATACTGGCAAAGGAGATGTTGCTGTGCAATGAAGGCTAGAGGCCATAGGAGGCCAGAGGAGAGAAAAAAATGTTAGTATGTGACAAATGTTACAAGGCCATTGAATGCCAGAACAGATAGATGTTAGTGTGCAGCGAAGGCTAGAGGCCTGCCGAAGAACTGAGGATTAGATTTTATCCTGTGATGAAGGCTATAATGTTAATAATTTTATATATTGAACACAGCAACAAGTATACATATATGCTACATATCATCATACTGACCAAGAGTGGCTATATTTGTTTTATGAGTCCAAATATGAGCAAAACCAGTTGGAGCAATACCTGCTGTTCCAGTCTGTCTAAACGAATGGAATGGTAGGTGGTATCAAATGCTGCACTAAGGTCAAGCAATATTAATACAGAACATGCACTGGAGTCTGCAGCCATCAGTAAATCATCTCCGACTCTGAGGAGGGCAGTTTTAATTTTTTAGGATTTTTGATATGAAGATCAGTTTGGAGATTGGCTGTTTTTTAGGTCTGCAGGATCTAAACTGGGTCCCTCCAGCAGTGACTGAACACAAGCAGCTTTAAAAAGATCTGCGACAACTCCAGAGGTAAGAGAGCTATTGTGGTCAGTAGCACAGGGCCGATTGGATAATATCAGAGGGGTCTGATGGTTGTTTCACAAGTGACATAGTAACGTAGTGACATAGCTTCACTAAACAACCACAGTAGTGTAAACAAGTGTAAGAAACACTAGAAAAGCCACTATAAAACCCCTAAAGCAAAAGGTTTCAGCTGAGTCTTTCTCCTCACTTGTTAATGGTGCTAGTGACAGTTTGTCCACCCCAAACATGGATAGCTAAACTTAGATCTGTCATAATCATCCTGTGGATAAATGAGTAGCCTTAAAAGATCGTGTAAAAAAGCTGAGCGCAGGCAAAAGTCCAGTAAGTTGCAGGTTTATAACCTATATACCTGCTCTGGGGATGGGATCAAAACCTGTCAATAGCCCAAATACTAACCAATCAAATCACTGGAAAACTAGTCATCATTCCTACAGGATCCTGATATAATTAAAAATAAAGTGACAAATAATAAAGATTGATAGATATTTTTATAAGTCAGTGAAATTGTTTTACCGTTCCAGTCTCTCCACATGCCACACAGAGTTTATCACACTAAATGATCACTTGCTATTATAGCTTCTTTTTAACTCAACAAAGATGCTTTTATCCACATGCTGTTGAATATTTCCCACAATTATGAATTAACATTTCAGTCAGATCGACCTCGTCAGACATTAATTCTCTTCTCTCTGCTTTGGTAGCAGAAACAGTCTGACATTACTCTAACTTTTTATCTGCATCACATATTCAGAATAACTCAGAATAAATAACCATCAGACAAAAGAACAAAAAACTAGCTAAATTATTAACAGAAATAAGGCTGCAGTTATAACTGCCTGGTATTACCATAGTTCTGTTAAAAGAAAGAGATCAAGGTCCTTAGTAATAATGAAATCTTTTAAAATAAAGGTTTTATTGGGGACTACCCTCACACTGAGCAGAGCAATTTTAGCTTTATCAGACTAAGGCACTTACATTAGAAGGCAACTGTGAAGGAGTTTCTTAAGGTGACTTTTTCAGTTGCTCTGTACATTCATTAAATTAGATTTACACAGAAGGATAATACAGGCCACTAGAGTGTGTGCAGCTACACCAACTCAACCAAGGGCAATTGAGGCCCTGAGCGACAGTCCATGATGCCAACATCCAAGACAGCAAACGACATGTGCGTAATTTTGTCTGAGAAAAAATAGATGAGACTCAGCATAGAGTTGTTCTTGGACAGGGAAGACAGTGGTATAAGAAGAAAGGTCAACATGAGGAAAGAGGTTAGAACGTGAGTTAAGTAAGATGTGTGTCCATGTTTATATATAGGTACTCAATAGAATATGCACATATGTAGGTGTTAGACTACACCATGCCAACTTGGATATTATATGTATCTTTTTCAGGAAGACAGCTTCATTATTGAGGAACCATTATACTATGTTAAAACAGTTTACATTTGTGAATGGGTGTGGATGTTAGAGCGTTTTAGAGCAAGCGCTGTAGGAATGTGTGTGTGAATGGGTGAATGTGACATGCAGTTTAAAACATTTTGAGTGGTCAATATGACTAGAAAAACGCTATATAAGCACAGTCCATTTACCATTTACCATATTGTGCACTGCTTATCTCCTTAAGCTAGAATCAGTACTTCTGCCTAAGATATCTTCGGTCTGTAAGAACAGTTGAGGGCAGCTGAAGGCCAGTGAAAACTGATGTCAGCCTGTGACAAAGGCTAGAGGCCATCAAAGGTCTGAGGAGAGATAGATAGACACTGGCATTTGATGAAGGCTAGAGGCCAGTGGAGAGAGACGTTAGTCTGCCATACTAAAGGGTTAGTGTGTGACATAAGCTAGAGCTCTGTTGAAGGCCTGAGAAGAGAGGGACAGATGTTAGCCTGCACCAAAGGTCAGGGGAGACTAGAGGAGAGAGAGATGTTAATGTTGGACGAAAGCCAGGGGCCACTCAAGGCCTGTGGAGAGGATCAGATGTTAGCCTGCAATGAAGGCTGGAGGCTGAGGAGACCGGTGGAGAGGGAAGATGTGGGTAGAGAAATTATGGAAATGTGAAGGGCTTGTAAATGAGTCACCACCACCAGCTATATGCACAACTTAGCCCATGGGTCATGAGACCAAAAGAAAATGTTAACAATTAACATGAATGCCAGCAACGTAATTGCAAATATGTAGGGTTTTCATTTTCCTATCATGGCAATAAGGAATTATACCCCACAACTGAAACGGGATTCAGTGGCATGCTGACTAAGAGGTAGAATGAGGCCAGCATTTCCAACTTGTAACATGCAAATGTGAATGCAAAATTGACCACAGAAATATCATGACAGAACAACAGAGTACATTTTCAAGAGCCCAGAAGAAGGAGCGGGAAAATTAGTTGGTTAATCTGTAAAGAGCTTCCCTGATAGTGGGCCTAAAATAACCACAAATGGCGCTGAATGCATGCAATATTTAAGGCAAGGTTTAGTAACAGGAAATGAAGAGGTGGCCTTGAGGGATAATGTACTTCCTCACTGAAAGCTTATTTAAAGACATCCAAGCCACACAATCAGTCTCTGTTGTAAATAACTGACTACTGACTTATGGTCTGCTATGCTTATATACTGTTGGATGTACTGACGTGTCTGAACAGTGATGTGTTCACTTGGTGGTAGTGATGCATTCATTTACTATTATACAGATTTCAGTGCCTTGAGCAAATAGCATATAAATATGGTTGCATTTGAATGGCGATACCATCAGTTACTGTTATAAGAACAGGGATGCTGTTTTATATTGTGTGTGTGCTGGAATATTTTACACTGTGACTGATGAAAAACAATGCGGAATGAAGGAAAAGTGACTGAGATGATGATGGATTGCATATGAATATAGCTGAACATCCACCTGCTGTCATATGGCAAGGGGAGACAATCTTGACACTAAGGCTGCTTCCCAATACCCTGAGCAGTGCTGGAGAGTGCTTATTGAATACTGGCTAGTACCCTGAAAGACTGTAGAACACTGTTTTGGATGGATGTTGGCAGCCTGTGAGATGGATCAGTGCCTCAATCTTAAAAAGAATCCAGAATCTGAAACAACTGAAAAGGTGATTAGCAGAGCATTGGTCAGTGTGAGGGAGCGGCTCCGTCACTGACAGCGGGGAGCGCACACACATGTACTGGCATACACACACACACATACACGCACACACATAAAACTTCCGGTCCATCCCGTTTTCCCCAGTTAACAAACTTTCCAATCAGTCAGTCATGTTCCCATTCTTGTTGAAGTAGAGCGACCAGGGCTGCACACCTGGTAGTTCTATGTCTCTTTAAACATACATTTAAACATGTTACTCACCGGCGGCATATCAGTCGTTCTGGTTGCGGAGCATGATGCGGCAAAACGGGGGCATAGCATTTGCCGCTATTATATGCCATGTTCTCGCGGGGTTTCGGAGACCAATTTGATATATATATTTTTGGTCTTTGTTTATTTTATCTGTAATTCTCCAGTCAATACACGGTGGATGCAAATAACTGTGCTTATAAAAATACAGTTAATTTTTGTTTAAGAGGCGTTGTTAGAGAGAAAATGTATTTTTCCTATTAATTCTTGAGCCTGGAGGGAGGAGCTTTGGGTTTATAAGGGGCTGCTGTGGCCCAGGGAAGGCAGGCCTGGTTTGGTTGCAGAGGAGGTAATGACTACTGGCACATGTTTACTGAGTTACTGAAGAACTCTATTAAGCTTGAATTTTTCCTTGATGTTTTTTTTTTTTTTTTTTTTTTTGCATTGTTTGGTTGTTTGGTTTCCACCAATTTTTTTGCACTGTAAAAAGTTATCACTGTTTGCACTTTGGGAGGCCGGCAAATAAAGAAATCGGAGCACCACATTATCTTCTGACTACGCCTGTGAGTTTTTTCTGGGATTTTTCCTCTTACCTCCACCATTTTTGGATTTTTGGGAGGTTTTTGGGAGGTTTAAGAAAGACTCTCTAAATCAGGAGTATATGGCATTACTCCTTACATTATCCTGTAGAGGACCAAGACCATAAGGGAAGAGATCTTCCTTATTGAACTTTTGCCAAAGTTTTGTTCTGGATAGATATTGCTTGTCATTTAGACTTTTACATGTGTAATTCATGCAAAGACTATTTTCTGATAAGTAACAATTATAATTAATAAAGACTTCATGACCTCATATTAACCCACGTCAACCACTGTCACAATACTGTAGCATCATCATCATGGTTCAAGGACATGCCCTCCCATTTCCTCCTCTTTTCTGTCTACAGGCTCTTTCCCAGTGACAATGGCCACAGAGGGGGTTTTGCTGTGTCAGTGTGATTGAAATGTGACTGTATTATTGTCCACAGTGTTTTCATTAAACCACATGGAATTGGATGGTAAAGTCTCAGTGATCTTCTTATCTGTCTCCCTCACACACAGCACTGAACAGCAACTCCTCAAATGCTTTATGTACGGCTTCAAGATTTTGTCTGATAGTGGTAATTGTATTTGTCCTGTTGGGGTATATAGGGTGGTGCAGTAAATCCAGCCTCACTACCTGTCGTCTATATGCCCAAGTGGAATATTACTCATACTCTTCCCCACATCCTAATTTTATGTTCTCTCCCATTTCTCCCTTTCATTCTGCAAAAACAAATTACAGAGCCTTTTCATGTCAATCTCCTACCCTGTCTTTAACACAACTTTCCAAGTCCTGTCCCACAGTGTCATATAATCATTGCATCTTCGTCTTAATCAATTTCCTATTCTGAAATGAAAATCAGAGAATGAAAAACAAGGTTTGTTTTAAAAATGGTTGGTTTGTCACCAACCGAAAAAAAGGTAATCAAATTATTTCTGATAAAAAAAATTATAGAAAAAGACTTAAAATTCATATTATACTTAACATTTCAAAATTATTAACAACAGCTACAACACTGACAGTTCAGTTTTGCTGTGGCTGTGTCCAGTCTATAACTAAGTACAAAATGGCCGACACAGAATCACAGTGATCTGCCAATAATATGTAGGGTAGGCCCGACCTACTGACTATTTTATCAAATTTAACAGCCTACACAAACCCATGTAATTTCTTAACTTTTCCAACTTAATCATGAATTGGCTACAAAAGGACGACACATCCTCACATCTACAAATCGGTCAACAGTTGCTTAATCCTGTGTCCAAATGAATAATCAAAGCTATACATCACTGCCTACAGCAGCACATATCCATGACTCTACCTACCTATTATAAAAGTTACTGCTGGTTAATCATTTGCTTAAAAATATACCACTGATAAAAGCTGTTAATGACAAATTTATCCTCCTCTGTGGAAAAAAATCCTGTTTGAAAGAAATAAGAACCTTGTTGGCCAGCCTGTCTATTAACAGAACATACGCTTTGGTCAGTGTTTAATTTGTAAATCAGGAGGACCTGGAACACAGAGCTGTTTTTTTTTTTTTCAACCACAATTTGATGAAATACTTATTTTGGCCAAGGACAGAAAAAGATTGGGTTTGTGAAATTGTAAGGTGGCGCAGAGAGAAAAAAGTGCTGGACCAAAATCTGTATTTAGAGCTTAGGCAGTCCTGCTTTTATCACTACATACACCTGTGATATGATAAGCATTTAAGGCATGTTTCTTAAGAACAAAAGTGAGGCAACTCAGTTTTTCTCATTGATACATCCACACTATCCTCCAGCTGTTATTTAAATTTACATTATCAAATGTTTCAGCATTTCGGAAATAACAGCATAGAACAAATAAACAATTGAAGATATTTGAAAAATAAGGAGTAATAGAATCTTTTTTTGGGCTAAATTTAATATAAACTTCTGTCTTCCACTGTTACTTGCCTTTTTCCCCACCGTTCTGATAGCAATATACAGTGCAATGTCCTGCAGTACTGTACTGTCCTAAAAATACATCAGAGGGTGTTGTTCCAACACTGCCTTTGTACAGAGGGTCTGTAAGTAAACAACAATAGTTTGGGCACCTGTGAATTGTTTGCATTAACTTTCCAGGCCCACTGTACCTCACATCAACAGATTTCTTAATCCCTTAAAAGGCCTGTTTTCTATGAAATTCACTGATCTTTAAGTTTTTACTGTTGACAGTTTACTGCTGGCCTTTGTACCATTTAAGGGGATTCACTGTACTTGAACTGCTTAATTTTTAATAACAATTGGAAAACGGTGGTGTTCTAAGACACTTGCCCACTAGTGTATGTGTGCATGTGTGTAGTAATTTGAATGGTCATTTCCCTATTTCAGTCCAGTGTCAGCCATTTTTCTAGATCTCTATTCCAAGTAGTTACAACAATTGTTGTAGACCAACAGAGTTCACAGAGTATAATCTCTTCACTTAGCTCAGAAAATGAAGAGCACAAACTGTAAAGACATGGTTTAGTGACTGTAAGGACATGGTTATTGGCACTGACAGATTTATGCCATTTTGTGCTTGTGCCTCTGTTAAAGCTGGCTGTTTAAAAGCTAAAAAGCACAAGTTAGACACAAGATGAAAACAAATGTGGGAGTTTAATTTAATAATGTTGTCCCTCTTTTAGATGCAGATCCTGTCCAGTGACCTCACCTGACACGATGCCATGATCCTACTACTGTATTATATTTTGTTAACAGCAATTGTTATGCTTTTAGCAGCATATTTTCATTATTAACTGATACTGTCTTACCAACATGTATGTACAGTAAAGATTTAAATAAAGATTATAAATTTTAGATTAAATTGATTTATTAGTGTTGTACCTGTTGGAAAGTGTTCATTGATCGACCAGTTATCCACCTGCAGCGTAGCATTGCCACCATTCCTGGTGAAACGGACAACATGATACTTCCCATCATTCACTGGGGTACTGCTTTCCTGCACACTGATATCCACTGTGCCAATGTTGAATGTCACTCCAATTTTTCCTTGTTGCTGAAATGAGAAAACACAGTTGTTCATTACAAACACTGAAACACAAGTGTAAGGTTTTGGTGGTGGTGAACCTTTACAAACAGGATGAAAGCCAATGGTACTGAGTAGTGAAGCATGATGGAGAATTACGCAGCATCAGTCAAGCAGGGATTTTTTTTGCAGAGCTCTGATTTTTACTAGTGACCATAACAAGTTACAAGAAGTTCCATAGCTCTCACAAACTTGTGGCAGGCTGGTGAACAACAGCAGGCCCTCTCTCTGTGACACCCTACACTGCTTTCCCACCTGGCATATGTACTTAACATCTCTACCAGGACCATTACACAGTCAAGGTAACATGGACAACCCTGAAGCAGAAAATCGAGAATAAATAAACTGAAGAAATACCAAATACCAATACCTCCCCCCTCTCCTCCAGGATTACTTGGCTCAGCCTAACAAGGTAACTGACATCTGCTGGAGTCCTGTGGCTCCATTCTCGTATGTACACGCCATGAAAACATGTGAGGTGTTGTTCGTGCTCTCAAAGAGAGCAGTAGTAGGGGTTCCTAATATAAAAGTGCAACATAACAAAAATGAACTGTACTGTGTTAGTCTGTTTTGTCAGACTTTACATAATGCATCTGTATGATCTTTTTGTAGTTTTGAGAATATCTCAGTATGTTTATGTTTTCTATTTATTATTATGATCCCCATTAGCTAAAGTATTAGAATAGCTATTCTTCTTGGAGTCCTTAAACCAGGCTTTACATAATGACAATGCAGCCATTATAGCATATCACATTACATTAGAAGATAAACAGGACAAAGACAAAAACATATACATATATATACAAACATATATATACAAACATATAAGTTCCTGACAATTCCATAATTAGGATATATGAAATAGTTTGTTTCATGTCAGTGTCCCAACACATTTTAAATCACAATCTAGTCTATTTCACACTAGTATTCAAAACACAACCAAAATACATGGAATAGTCAGTTTAACTCTAGTCATTTCAACTCATTAAAACTCATATGGTCCTTTTACTCTAGTATCCACTACAGTATTTAAACATATATGAAAATAGTTTCTTCCCCCCCAGTATTCAATACCACAATAGTCCATTTCACTCTAATGTTCCCAGCATATTTCAAAGTATAATACAGCCTGTTTCACACTAGTAACATTAGCACTAGAAGATTTCAGGTTCGAGCCCCAGTTCGCCTGCTTGTGTGGAGTTTGCGTGTTCTCCCTGTGCCTCTGTGGGGTACTCCAGCTCCACCGTCTAAAGACATGCACATTGAGTTATTTGGTGACTCTAAATTGCCTGTAAGTGTGAATGTGAGTGTGAATGGTTGTTTGTTTATATGTGTTGGCCCTGTGATGGACTGGTGATCTGTGCAGGGTGAACCCTGCCTCTCACCCAGTGACAGCTGGGACAGGCTCCAGCTCCCCTCACAACCCTTAACGGATAAGCAGTATAGATAATGAATGAATGAATAATGCTACAAATATTTATTTGGGCTATCTTCCTAGATAATTTAGAATACTTACACTTATACATTTAATGAATTTATAATAACTATTTTGCTCTCCATCTAATAACAATCAACACTGGAATTACCATTAAGACATTTATACATACTGAAGACAGTTGAATATAGACATACAAATGGCGGCACATACATAAAATCAAATGTGTAGCCACACAGGAAAAGCAAAGCTCAACCTGAGACTGACAGAAAACTGAAAATAGGCACAAAGGCAAAAGGGCAAAAGCCTGGGGTGCAGAACACTCTCAGGGCACACAAAAGGTTATAAATGATGAAACTAAATTTTAAAAAACACTCTCCATCTTTCTTGTCTTTTGACGAGAATTCGATGTTAAGCGACCTTGTATACATGATATTGTACTTTAAAACCATGAATAAATGTTTTCAAATACGGACGGAGAACTGTGGAGTACTGGCCTGTAGTCCATTTGTTTGAACAACTACCAGCCCCACTAATATTGCAGCAGCTGCTTCAATAATTCTCAACTAGAAACAAGTGAGCGTAAGGAGGAGCAAAGTAAAACTAGAAATATGTTCAACCACTCTCTGCAAAAGTCTGCGTTCTTGACTCAGCCAAGAATCTGGGTGTCACATTTGATCCTGCTCTCAGTACATTAAAGACATCACCGAGTTGGTAGACCCTTTAAAAATTGTTTACTTTATTGTTTTGGCTGTGCACACCCCGACAACCAATTTTAAATGTGCTAACAAATAAATCAGTTATGTTTTTTAGACTGCAATCGGCTGTGGCACTGGTCGTCCGTGGGAGTGGGGAAAGAGGAAACTACTTTTATGCTACAGTTTCCCCTAGGCTGGGAGTAACAATGCAGCATAGGTAAGATTCTGTTTTAGCAGATGCTGAAATTCTAATTCACGCTTTTGTCTCATTGAGACTTGATTACTATAACATTTTGTTTTTAGGTCTGCCGTGTGCTTGTGCAAATGGTTCATAATGCTGTGGTGAGAATGTTGACTAAATCCAGAAACTTTGACCACATTACTCCAATTTAGCCTCCCTTCATTGGCTCCCTATGTCAGGTCCAACTTTAAGGTGCTTCTACTGAACGGGCTAGCCCCCTCTTTGTCCTCAATCCTTATATTCCATCCTGTGCTCTGTGTTCTCAGAGTGCAGGGCTCCTGTCTGTTCCCAGAGTTAAAAAGAAGTCAGCTGGCTGCAGGGCCTTTTCCTATCAGGCGCCCTCCCTCTGGAACAACATCCTTATTGACATTAGATGGAGCTGAGGCCTTTAAATACAAACACTAAACTCAATTTTAAGCCATAGCTTTCAGTAAGCACCTTATTGTCTTATTTCTACCTGTTACCATTCTACATTATTCTACATATTGGCGGACTGGGTCAGTCTCAATGAATCAGTTAAACTCAGGATTTAGTATAATCCACGTTGTCCTGCCAACACGATTACTGCAAACTATCTTAAAACAAAGTTTGTTTGTTTTCCTCCCTCAGGTTCCAAGCTGTGTGCCTGTCTGTCCATGTCCCTCTCTCCAGTTAACCTGTTGACCTGTAAGAGGATGTCAAGTGCTTTTTGTCACTGCCTAACTACTCTGCTACTTCAGGATGGCTGGGAGTGACACTTCCTCCTTTTAGTCTAACAAACTGATCACCTCGCATAACATGGAGTCAACTGATGCCCATAGCACAAACTGGGGCCCACCAAACAGTAAGGGTACAACAGTCAGAAAACAAAACAAAAGACAGCTGAGACATTACCAAGCATAACTGAGACAAGCAGAATGAGTGTGAGAACTTACTATGTGCAGCATGAGATAGTCCCCCAGACCAGGTGCGCTGTCAATCCTAACCAAGATGCCATCTTTCAGGGAGGTGCTAAAGCCAACGGTCAGCCTGTCAGTCCTGGTGCTCGGTCTCTCATTGGCTGGCCACTTGAATGTAATGAGGCCTCCTCCTTTGCCAAAGATGTACGTTGTCCCAGCTGAACAGAGCAGGAGGAAGAAGTATAAATTTTAACTCAAAATGAACTGAACTCAAAATACTGTATATGCTGAGAGCCCATGAGTACACTACATGTTAGAAATGCAAGTCAACTGATAATGTCATGCACATGCTGCAACATATGTAGTATAACAGGTAGGAAAAATAAGGATATTATCACAATTACAATGGTACTGAATTTGCAATCTAGTATAACGGGTTCCAAACATATTAATCACTGAACATCTTTCTGATGTTAAATAATAATGGCAGAGATATCACCAACAATGGTGGTTTACATGTACATATGATGACTTAATGGTATGGTTGCCAAAAGTAACCAAAGCTCCTCCTCATGTCAGGTGGTAAAATTGCACTTTTTTGCACTAATTGACCACTCATTAGTGGTCACAGTGTCTACTTTTTGGACAAAATAAATGTCAAAATACTTCTTTTGAGATGCATGTACAGTTTCATGTACTCTTTTAGTGGTTATTTTGAATTGAATTACTTTTGTGGTATTTCTGTTTCAGGTAATTGTCTGAGAAAATGACAACATTGTGCAGTCATCTGTCAAATGTGGATTTGAACTCGTCCAACATCTGCCTTATTCACCTAATTTGGCACCCTGAGACTACTACCTCTTCCCCAAGATAAAAAGGGAGTTAAGTGGTCGCTATTTAAAAGTGATGATAAGTAAGTGCTACTGTGGACCATATTGTCAGACAGTGCTGACTTACAATTTTGGATTAAATCAGTGCTGTCAGTCTATACATAATGATAAAAAAAAGTTTCATAATGAAACAAACAAGTTGTCTGTGAACATTTTACTGATATGTTTGTTATCAACATATTTGCACTTTACATAAATAACAACCTGTACCACAGTAGTGCATTTTTTTTCAGTATCCATTTGGACTAGCAGCAAAATGCACTGTGAAAATGCTTTCATTATTATTACAGCTTTGTAGAAGAATACAGTGTCAGGATTGTTGTTTTTTCACAGCCTACAGATCAAATACAGTTCAATTATGTAGGATGCTTAGCTCAATATGATTCATACTGTATTCAGTTACAGGCATATAGAGAGCAGGAGATGCCCAACACACAGGACAGATGGAGTTCATCTTAAGCCTGGGACACACTAAAAGATTTTTAAAATCTTACCCAATTTAGCAAAGTCTTGACTGTCAAAACTCAAAATCTTGCGAGGTCAAATGCAACTTTAGGGTAAATAAATATGGCATACAACAATGTTGCAATTTTGTTCAGCTTGTTTCCTGATTGGCTATTATCCCGTTCCTCGTGACAATCCATCTAGTGCGTGCTCGGCTTCCCTCACACACTAAGAACAAAACAGTGAAATCTGTCAATTTTTGTTGTCATGTGTTGTCTCTCATATTTTCAGTTAAATCAGTTAAGATTTTAAAAATCTTTTAGTGTGTGCCAGACTTTAATTCCCCTCTCCTGCAGTGATTATGACATGACAACATTCCTGCTTTCAAAATACAGGAACTTGGCTTTAATCTCAGTAACTGTACAGAGGAATGCTGGTTACCAGCTGAGTCAGCTACATTCTGAGAGTTACCAAGGTAGGAATGTGTGTGTGTGTGTGTGTGTGTGTGTGTCTGCAAAAACAACATCTATGCTGTTGCTTGCAGCTTCAACAAACAGTGAGGTCAGCAGGTGGCTGAATTTTAGCAGTGACCAATCATCCCCCATAAAAGCAACAGTAGGTGTCAGGAAGGGTCTCTGAGTGAGAGAAACAGTTAATCTCAATGACCTGAAGTACCAAAACAAACAGAAAATACACAATCGGACCCCACATTTTAATATACATGACTCCAAATAAAAATTAATAAATAATAATAGCAGGTAATTGAGTGTTATTGGTGCAGCAGCTGCTGGAATATTGGTGGGGGCTGGTTATAGTTGTGCAAATAATTAGGTTACAGGCAAGTTAATTTAAACTCTGTGGTTCTTCTCTGCATATGCATATCCAACAGAAAAAAAGACTTCAGTATTTATAAAATGTACATGGTCAGTTCAAATTACATTCGTATGTCTCATCTAAACATTTAATGAACGCTGTGCTGGCAGTGCATACAATTCAGGGTCCTGGGAAGTTCATCTGAATTACTTAATACATTTTTCTACCTTAATTAATTAATGAAGTCACACTGTTGTGCCACCCCTCTCTAATATCAGCAACTTTAGATGAAACACATGAATCATTTCTGATACTGTGTGATAAATGCAGGTGTTAAATCAACTACATGGAAAGGACTCAATATTAGAACACAGAACAGGAATATTGATATTTCTGCAGAATTCTGGCTCATGGGATTGCACTCAAGTGGATGATATGGTCTTGATAAAATTTGCTGATTTTGCAGTACACGAAAAAAGTGAAGCAAATCAAAAGACACCACACTTAACATAAACTCTCATGATTAAAATAAAGGTGTCTTCTGATTTTGGTAAGGTCTGTGTGTGTGTGTGGCTATGCAAAACAAAGTCACAAAAAATGCCCCTCGCCTGCTTTTGCTATTAAAAGTGGTTTGATGAGGTTTTAACTCAAAGTCGCCTTGCACATTGGCACAAACAAGTTTGTTTGGTCCCGGGAAATTACCCAGACAGGCCTAGATGCAAGAAAATAGACTTGTGCCCAACCTAGTCACACCAGTCGCCCCTTGGATTTTGATGTTGATGTCTATTTGTGGTGATACATTACAGGTGCTTGGACCCATGAAATATCTGTATTGCAGTGTTTCTATTTTTTTTAAAATTACATTTGATATCTTCATTTTTATCTCTACAATATACTAATACTGCACCAATTTCAGCTGCATGCTCCAAAAGTCACTCTGTTCTCCACAGGGCTGCCTGCAAAAGAGAAGAGTGAAAATCAGCTGATGCCTTTGCCCCCTTAGGATGTGGAGTACAATGCAGAATCCTGTGTCATGATTGTATGGTATTGCAGCTGGGGTCAGATGTCACTTTTTCCCAAATGCTAATTGGTGTAGATATGTTATTGTCTGTTCTTGTATCGTTCTGCTGGGTGTTTAGGATTATCTGTCATTAGTGGTGGTTTAAGAATATTGTTTAGAGTGATCTTTAATTTCAGACTATTTGAGTTTAAACGTTTTAGAATACTGTTATCACTGATGCTATACCTCTCACTCAGTGTTTCAAAAGGTGGCAATGAACCTGTTGATGAGTGATGCCTAGTCTTTGCCATGAGTTGATCATTAGTGATTTATCAATTTTTATTGGAAAAGGAGCGTTCATATCACCATTCAGCCACTGACTGTTGAGGTGTTGCCCAGCAAGTGATGTGGGTTTTGTAGGAAACTTTCTGGAGAAGATCTTGCCTGAATAGGGGAAATAGTATTTATTTATAGTAGAAACCTGGCTGTGCAGGAAGAGTGTATTAGCCTAAAAGAAACTCCCCTCAGTCATGCTAGTACTCACATTCCTCTAGACACTGGCTGAGAGGGCAGAGTTACAGCCATTTTTGACTCCAGTTTATTAATCAACCCTATACCTAACCTCAGCAATAACTCATTTGAAAGCCTTGATCTAAGTCTAACACTACAGCCAAATGTATTTGTTATAGTGTACCGCGCTCCTGACCCATACTCTGATTTTTTTTTTTTTTTTGATTGAGTTTTTAGTTTAGTCCTTAGTACAGATAAAGTACTGTAATTATAGTAGGTGATTTTAACCTCTTGAGACCATGTGTCCTCATATGGGGACATTTAGATTTTAGCTGACAGTTTTTGTGCAATCTGGTGTTGACAAAATCACAATGGACTCAACAGTGTAAAAACAAGATGGTGGCAATCTCTGGTAACATATTCTACAGCTGAGATCTTGTTTGCTTTATGAATGCTTCCACTTGGACGCATCCTGAGTACTTTTGAAGACATCTCATACCAGTGCTACACAGATGATATCCAGTTGTGTTGCTAAATTATCTTTCAAGAACTGTATTAATGTGTCAAAGAACTGGATGGCGGTGAATTACCTGCCACTAAATACACAGAAAACCAAAGTTCCTGTCTGTGCCCCTGACAACATTGTCCCCATGACTGAGAATCTTGGACCCATTTCATCTTCAGTTCTCTCAACTGTCAGAAATTTGGGTGGTCAATTTTGATAAACATGTTGGTTGTCTTGTGTGATCTTGTTTTTATCATTTATGGAACATTGTCTGCCTTAAATATGCTGCTACTCAGTCTGAAATGGAAATGGTCATATATGTTTTTCTTTCATCATGGTTCAATTACTGCATGATTCATGATTCCTCTACAAACAAAACATCCCTGGACTGCCTACAAACGCTACAAATGATCCAGAATGCTGCTGCAAAGCTTCTCACCAGGTCCTCTAAAAGATCCCATGTGACACCAAGTCTGTCCTCTTTACATTGGCTCCCCTTAATGTTAAGGGTTCAGTTCAAGATTTTGGCAATCACTTTCAGGGCTCCTCGTGGTCAGATGTCTCCTGATATCATAAACTATTACATCCTTATGTAACTAGTCGGTCTCTGAGGTCTTCTGACCAAGGCCTGCTGGTGGTACTGCAGTCCAGGCTAAGGACCAAAGGAGACTGTGTTTTTGAGGTTGTGGTTGTGGAACTCTCTCCCTTTGGACTTAATATCTATCTATCTATCTTATTAACTTAGATCACTTTAAGAAGAAGCTAGAGACCTGCCTGCGGAGGCTTGCCTTTATTTAGTTTTAGCCATTTATATAGTTTTAACTGTTACATTTATGTCTTTTTATTTATTTATTTTATACAGTGAAGCACTTTGTGACTTTTGTTCTTGAAAGGTGCTGTATGAATAAACTTTACTTACCTACTAAGAGGATCAAACCTAATCAAATCATTATTGTTGAAACTTGTTTTTTTATACTCATCTACTTTAGTTGCTTAATATGGTATACACATTTGAGAAAACAACAAAGATTACAACAGGGCATTACCTTTCATTTTTGAAATGCTTAATCAACATTTCAGTGAGAGACAGAATGAGTGGGTGCTGTTATCTGTAGCCTGTTAGTAAATGTTAGCAGAAATTCACACAGGCCAATGGCACTGTTCCTACAGAAAAAATGGACATCCCTAGTTTGCAGTATTGAATAAGGAAAATCTAAGGAAAATGAGGTACAAAATGTTGCACAATGTGTTTTAGATGTGTTGCATTGTTTACAATTTTGTTTTTGTACAGCCATGGTTAGGCATTAAAATAAACAGATAGATATAAAATAGATACTCAACTGATCCTTTACGGGAAATTACTTTGTTACAGCAGTGTTTCATCAGAGAAACAAACACGCCACAACACACATTACATCCAACATATCTCAAAATCTAAAAATGTGTAAGTGTACATAAGAAATACATGCATGCATAGCATGCAGTATTATTGCACATTAACTTTGAATGGTGTGTTTACAAACAGCAACCGACAAATTATGTATATTACACCTTTAGGGTTGGTGGACCTTTATTGTCTAGTTACAGTAGTAAGCATGCAGTTGAGGTTGTGGAACAGCCATGGATAAAAGAAACAACAGCATTACTGGTTTCAAATGGGAATGGTAAAGACTTGTGTTGACCCATCAATCCACTGCAGC